>NC_091116.1:1063462-1070962 GCF_024713975.1 Paralichthys olivaceus
ACAAAAAAAGTTATTCAAGAATATCTCCTTCTCCTATGTGCTTTTACCCCTTATCCTAGCCTTCACCGCGCCCACTTTGGCCATTTGCCCTTCCGAAGGTCCTACAAGCTCGGGGATGGTACCAATTGATGCGCAATGCCCAAATTAGTGGGGGTAGAGCCTACCTGCAAGTCGCTCCGACCTTCACAAAAAAAGTTATTCAAGAATATCTCCTCAGATTTCGGGGAATTTCCTCGTTCGACCCCTTCCGAAGGTCAGAGAAGCTCGGGGATGGCACCAATCGATCCGCAGGGCCCAAATTAGTCCAGACGGAACCACTTTCCAAGTCGCTCCGACCTTCACAAAAAAAGTTATTCAAGAATATCTCCTTCTCCTATGTGCTTTTACCCCTTATCCTAACCCTAACCCTAACCCTAACCCCCTAACCCTAACCCTAACCCTAAACCCTAACCCTAACCCTAACCCTAACCCCCTAACCCCCTAACCCCCTAACCCTAACCCCCTAACCCTAACCCACTTTGGCCATTTGCCCTTCCGAAGGTCCTACAAGCTCGGGGATGGTACCAATTGATGCGCAATGTCCAAATTAGTGGGGGTAGAGCCTACCTGCAAGTCGCTCCGACCTTCACAAAAAAAGTTATTCAAGAATATCTCCTTCTCCTATGTGCTTTTACCCCTTATCCTAGCCTTCACCACGCCCACTTTGGCCATTTGCCCTTTCGAAGGTCCTACAAGCTCGGGGATGGTACCAATTGATGCGCAATGCCCAAATTAGTGGGGGTAGAGCCTACCTGCAAGTCGCTCCGACCTTCACAAAAAAAGTTATTCAAGAATATCTCCTCAGATTTCGGGGAATTTCCTCGTTCGACCCCTTCCGAAGGTCAGAGAAGCTCGGGGATGGCACCAATCGATCCGCAGGGCCCAAATTAGTCCAGACGGAACCACTTTCCAAGTCGCTCCGACCTTCACAAAAAAAGTTATTCAAGAATATCTCCTTCTCCTATGTGCTTTTACCCCTTATCCTAACCCTAACCCTAACCCTAACCCCCTAACCCTAACCCTAACCCTAAACCCTAACCCTAACCCTAACCCTAACCCTAACCCCCTAACCCCCTAACCCTAACCCCCTAACCCTAACCCCCTAACCCTAACCCACTTTGGCCATTTGCCCTTCCGAAGGTCCTACAAGCTCGGGGATGGTACCAATTGATGCGCAATGTCCAAATTAGTGGGGGTAGAGCCTACCTGCAAGTCGCTCCGACCTTCACAAAAAAAGTTATTCAAGAATATCTCCTTCTCCTATGTGCTTTTACCCCTTATCCTAGCCTTCACCACGCCCACTTTGGCCATTTGCCCTTTCGAAGGTCCTACAAGCTCGGGGATGGTACCAATTGATGCGCAATGCCCAAATTAGTGGGGGTAGAGCCTACCTGCAAGTCGCTCCGACCTTCACAAAAAAAGTTATTCAAGAATATCTCCTCAGATTTCGGGGAATTTCCTCGTTCGACCCCTTCCGAAGGTCAGAGAAGCTCGGGGATGGCACCAATCGATCCGCAGGGCCCAAATTAGTCCAGACGGAACCACTTTCCAAGTCGCTCCGACCTTCACAAAAAAAGTTATTCAAGAATATCTCCTTCTCCTATGTGCTTTTACCCCTTATCCTAGCCTTCACCACGCCCACTTTGGCCATTTGCCCTTTCGAAGGTCCTACAAGCTCGGGGATGGTACCAATTGATGCGCAATGCCCAAATTAGTGGGGGTAGAGCCTACCTGCAAGTCGCTCCGACCTTCACAAAAAAAGTTATTCAAGAATATCTCCTCAGATTTCGGGGAATTTCCTCGTTCGACCCCTTCCGAAGGTCAGAGAAGCTCGGGGATGGCACCAATCGATCCGCAGGGCCCAAATTAGTCCAGACGGAACCACTTTCCAAGTCGCTCCGACCTTCACAAAAAAAGTTATTCAAGAATATCTCCTTCTCCTATGTGCTTTTACCCCTTATCCTAGCCTTCACCGCGCCCACTTTGGCCATTTGCCCTTCCGAAGGTCCTACAAGCTCGGGGATGGTACCAATTGATGCGCAATGCCCAAATTAGTGGGGGTAGAGCCTACCTGCAAGTCGCTCCGACCTTCACAAAAAAAGTTATTCAAGAATATCTCCTCAGATTTCGGGGAATTTCCTCGTTCGACCCCTTCCGAAGGTCAGAGAAGCTCGGGGATGGCACCAATCGATCCGCAGGGCCCAAATTAGTCCAGACGGAACCACTTTCCAAGTCGCTCCGACCTTCACAAAAAAAGTTATTCAAGAATATCTCCTTCTCCTATGTGCTTTTACCCCTTATCCTAACCCTAACCCTAACCCTAAACCCTAACCCTAACCCTAACCCTAACCCTAACCCCCTAACCCCCTAACCCTAACCCCCTAACCCTAACCCCCTAACCCTAACCCACTTTGGCCATTTGCCCTTCCGAAGGTCCTACAAGCTCGGGGATGGTACCAATTGATGCGCAATGTCCAAATTAGTGGGGGTAGAGCCTACCTGCAAGTCGCTCCGACCTTCACAAAAAAAGTTATTCAAGAATATCTCCTTCTCCTATGTGCTTTTACCCCTTATCCTAGCCTTCACCACGCCCACTTTGGCCATTTGCCCTTTCGAAGGTCCTACAAGCTCGGGGATGGTACCAATTGATGCGCAATGCCCAAATTAGTGGGGGTAGAGCCTACCTCCAAGTCGCTCCGACCTTCACAAAAAAAGTTATTCAAGAATATCTCCTCAGATTTCGGGGAATTTCCTCGTTCGACCCCTTCCAAAGGTCAGAGAAGCTCGGGGATGGCACCAATCGATCCGCAGGGCCCAAATTAGTCCAGACGGAACCACTTTCCAAGTCGCTCCGACCTTCACAAAAAAAGTTATTCAAGAATATCTCCTTCTCCTATGTGCTTTTACCCCTTATCCTAGCCTTCACCACGCCCACTTTGGCCATTTGCCCTTTCGAAGGTCCTACAAGCTCGGGGATGGTACCAATTGATGCGCAATGCCCAAATTAGTGGGGGTAGAGCCTACCTGCAAGTCGCTCCGACCTTCACAAAAAAAGTTATTCAAGAATATCTCCTCAGATTTCGGGGAATTTCCTCGTTCGACCCCTTCCGAAGGTCAGAGAAGCTCGGGGATGGCACCAATCGATCCGCAGGGCCCAAATTAGTCCAGACGGAACCACTTTCCAAGTCGCTCCGACCTTCACAAAAAAAGTTATTCAAGAATATCTCCTTCTCCTATGTGCTTTTACCCCTTATCCTAGCCTTCACCGCGCCCACTTTGGCCATTTGCCCTTCCGAAGGTCCTACAAGCTCGGGGATGGTACCAATTGATGCGCAATGCCCAAATTAGTGGGGGTAGAGCCTACCTGCAAGTCGCTCCGACCTTCACAAAAAAAGTTATTCAAGAATATCTCCTCAGATTTCGGGGAATTTCCTCGTTCGACCCCTTCCGAAGGTCAGAGAAGCTCGGGGATGGCACCAATCGATCCGCAGGGCCCAAATTAGTCCAGACGGAACCACTTTCCAAGTCGCTCCGACCTTCACAAAAAAAGTTATTCAAGAATATCTCCTTCTCCTATGTGCTTTTACCCCTTATCCTAACCCTAACCCTAACCCTAACCCCCTAACCCTAACCCTAACCCTAAACCCTAACCCTAACCCTAACCCTAACCCTAACCCCCTAACCCCCTAACCCTAACCCCCTAACCCTAACCCTAACCCACTTTGGCCATTTGCCCTTCCGAAGGTCCTACAAGCTCGGGGATGGTACCAATTGATGCGCAATGTCCAAATTAGTGGGGGTAGAGCCTACCTGCAAGTCGCTCCGACCTTCACAAAAAAAGTTATTCAAGAATATCTCCTTCTCCTATGTGCTTTTACCCCTTATCCTAGCCTTCACCACGCCCACTTTGGCCATTTGCCCTTTCGAAGGTCCTACAAGCTCGGGGATGGTACCAATTGATGCGCAATGCCCAAATTAGTGGGGGTAGAGCCTACCTGCAAGTCGCTCCGACCTTCACAAAAAAAGTTATTCAAGAATATCTCCTCAGATTTCGGGGAATTTCCTCGTTCGACCCCTTCCGAAGGTCAGAGAAGCTCGGGGATGGCACCAATCGATCCGCAGGGCCCAAATTAGTCCAGACGGAACCACTTTCCAAGTCGCTCCGACCTTCACAAAAAAAGTTATTCAAGAATATCTCCTTCTCCTATGTGCTTTTACCCCTTATCCTAACCCTAACCCTAACCCTAACCCCCTAACCCTAACCCTAACCCTAAACCCTAACCCTAACCCTAACCCTAACCCTAACCCCCTAACCCCCTAACCCTAACCCCCTAACCCTAACCCCCTAACCCTAACCCACTTTGGCCATTTGCCCTTCCGAAGGTCCTACAAGCTCGGGGATGGTACCAATTGATGCGCAATGTCCAAATTAGTGGGGGTAGAGCCTACCTACAAGTCGCTCCGACCTTCACAAAAAAAGTTATTCAAGAATATCTCCTTCTCCTATGTGCTTTTACCCCTTATCCTAGCCTTCACCACGCCCACTTTGGCCATTTGCCCTTTCGAAGGTCCTACAAGCTCGGGGATGGTACCAATTGATGCGCAATGCCCAAATTAGTGGGGGTAGAGCCTACCTGCAAGTCGCTCCGACCTTCACAAAAAAAGTTATTCAAGAATATCTCCTCAGATTTCGGGGAATTTCCTCGTTCGACCCCTTCCGAAGGTCAGAGAAGCTCGGGGATGGCACCAATCGATCCGCAGGGCCCAAATTAGTCCAGACGGAACCACTTTCCAAGTCGCTCCGACCTTCACAAAAAAAGTTATTCAAGAATATCTCCTTCTCCTATGTGCTTTTACCCCTTATCCTAGCCTTCACCACGCCCACTTTGGCCATTTGCCCTTTCGAAGGTCCTACAAGCTCGGGGATGGTACCAATTGATGCGCAATGCCCAAATTAGTGGGGGTAGAGCCTACCTGCAAGTCGCTCCGACCTTCACAAAAAAAGTTATTCAAGAATATCTCCTCAGATTTCGGGGAATTTCCTCGTTCGACCCCTTCCGAAGGTCAGAGAAGCTCGGGGATGGCACCAATCGATCCGCAGGGCCCAAATTAGTCCAGACGGAACCACTTTCCAAGTCGCTCCGACCTTCACAAAAAAAGTTATTCAAGAATATCTCCTTCTCCTATGTGCTTTTACCCCTTATCCTAGCCTTCACCGCGCCCACTTTGGCCATTTGCCCTTCCGAAGGTCCTACAAGCTCGGGGATGGTACCAATTGATGCGCAATGCCCAAATTAGTGGGGGTAGAGCCTACCTGCAAGTCGCTCCGACCTTCACAAAAAAAGTTATTCAAGAATATCTCCTCAGATTTCGGGGAATTTCCTCGTTCGACCCCTTCCGAAGGTCAGAGAAGCTCGGGGATGGCACCAATCGATCCGCAGGGCCCAAATTAGTCCAGACGGAACCACTTTCCAAGTCGCTCCGACCTTCACAAAAAAAGTTATTCAAGAATATCTCCTTCTCCTATGTGCTTTTACCCCTTATCCTAACCCTAACCCTAACCCTAACCCTAAACCCTAACCCTAACCCTAACCCTAACCCTAACCCCCTAACCCCCTAACCCTAACCCCCTAACCCTAACCCCCTAACCCTAACCCACTTTGGCCATTTGCCCTTCCGAAGGTCCTACAAGCTCGGGGATGGTACCAATTGATGCGCAATGTCCAAATTAGTGGGGGTAGAGCCTACCTGCAAGTCGCTCCGACCTTCACAAAAAAAGTTATTCAAGAATATCTCCTTCTCCTATGTGCTTTTACCCCTTATCCTAGCCTTCACCACGCCCACTTTGGCCATTTGCCCTTTCGAAGGTCCTACAAGCTCGGGGATGGTACCAATTGATGCGCAATGCCCAAATTAGTGGGGGTAGAGCCTACCTCCAAGTCGCTCCGACCTTCACAAAAAAAGTTATTCAAGAATATCTCCTCAGATTTCGGGGAATTTCCTCGTTCGACCCCTTCCGAAGGTCAGAGAAGCTCGGGGATGGCACCAATCGATCCGCAGGGCCCAAATTAGTCCAGACGGAACCACTTTCCAAGTCGCTCCGACCTTCACAAAAAAAGTTATTCAAGAATATCTCCTTCTCCTATGTGCTTTTACCCCTTATCCTAACCCTAACCCTAACCCTACCCCTAACCCTAACCCTAACCCTAACCCCCTAACCCTAACCCCTAACCCTAACCCCCTAACCCCCTAACCCCCTAACCCTAACCCTAACCCTAACCCCCTAACCCTAACCCTAACCCCCTAACCCCCTAACCCCCTAACCCTAACCCTAACCCCCTAACCCCCTAACCCTAACCCCCTAACCCTAACCCACTTTGGCCATTTGCCCTTCCGAAGGTCCTACAAGCTCGGGGATGGTACCAATTGATGCGCAATGTCCAAATTAGTGGGGGTAGAGCCTACCTGCAAGTCGCTCCGACCTTCACAAAAAAAGTTATTCAAGAATATCTCCTTCTCCTATGTGCTTTTACCCCTTATCCTAGCCTTCACCACGCCCACTTTGGCCATTTGCCCTTTCGAAGGTCCTACAAGCTCGGGGATGGTACCAATTGATGCGCAATGCCCAAATTAGTGGGGGTAGAGCCTACCTGCAAGTCGCTCCGACCTTCACAAAAAAAGTTATTCAAGAATATCTCCTCAGATTTCGGGGAATTTCCTCGTTCGACCCCTTCCGAAGGTCAGAGAAGCTCGGGGATGGCACCAATCGATCCGCAGGGCCCAAATTAGTCCAGACGGAACCACTTTCCAAGTCGCTCCGACCTTCACAAAAAAAGTTATTCAAGAATATCTCCTTCTCCTATGTGCTTTTACCCCTTATCCTAGCCTTCACCGCGCCCACTTTGGCCATTTGCCCTTCCGAAGGTCCTACAAGCTCGGGGATGGTACCAATTGATGCGCAATGCCCAAATTAGTGGGGGTAGAGCCTACCTGCAAGTCGCTCCGACCTTCACAAAAAAAGTTATTCAAGAATATCTCCTCAGATTTCGGGGAATTTCCTCGTTCGACCCCTTCCGAAGGTCAGAGAAGCTCGGGGATGGCACCAATCGATCCGCAGGGCCCAAATTAGTCCAGACGGAACCACTTTCCAAGTCGCTCCGACCTTCACAAAAAAAGTTATTCAAGAATATCTCCTTCTCCTATGTGCTTTTACCCCTTATCCTAGCCTTCACCACGCCCACTTTGGCCATTTGCCCTTTCGAAGGTCCTACAAGCTCGGGGATGGTACCAATTGATGCGCAATGCCCAAATTAGTGGGGGTAGAGCCTACCTGCAAGTCGCTCCGACCTTCACAAAAAAAGTTATTCAAGAATATCTCCTCAGATTTCGGGGAATTTCCTCGTTCGACCCCTTCCGAAGGTCAGAGAAGCTCGGGGATGGCACCAATCGATCCGCAGGGCC